>NC_051164.1:77876070-77916772 GCF_013339745.2 Dermacentor silvarum
ATCATATTTACCCTAGTATAGAGCATTGTCGTAAAGTGTATTTTGCTAAAATAAAAGGCCACCGCAACCATTTGCTGAAAGCTGATTGGATACTATAGGGTTGACTGTCACCTCCACTATTTTTGACAAATATTCTGCATTGTTTATGAACCAATTCACACAGTGAGTGTGAACTCGCATGGCTTTTCACCAACACGTTATACGGATAAAACCATGGTAGTTTAGCAACAGTTCACTCCTTTGCTTTTTCGACGTTACCTCGGCTTTAGTTCGAAAATATTGACTGGTTCATCAAAGAAGCAATTATTCTTGAAAGGATACATAAGGCTTGTTGAAACGATACGTTCCTCAATTTCACGACCATGGTTTGTCATTTTTCGCATGTTGAACAATAATATTATATAGTATAGATATATATATATATATATATATATATATATATATATGCGCTTTCTTAGCTTTGAACATAGTATAGCTGACTGACTTACTGACTGGTTGACTGAATAAACTTTATTAAACCAGCAAGAGGTGTTGGCTTGGCCTAGCGCCTCCCACGTGGGGGATGTGGCTACAATAATATATTTTATTAGGTTTCATTTATTTTTAACTTTTGCCTAATATGTATTGTTTATATCGCGATCGGAAAACTGCAGTGTAGAAAACCATTACAACTGTATCTTTATTTATTTCAGCACTGAATTGTACCTTGCAAGTGCCCGATCTACAGCAGGTGAGACCGGCACTTTTTCCAAACCTCTTCAATCATACTGTGCACCAAAGCATATACGTCAGAAATCATAAAATGCTGTTACGTAGCAACGCTGTGAAATCATGAAGAAGAGGTAAAAAAATAAATAGTTGGTTGGAATTCAAGCAAAATAGATAGGAAATAAGTGTGGTTACAAAAGAAAGCCCGCAGTTTTTTTTTTTTTCTGCAAGTGAACACAATGAGCAAATACTTGGCAAGTCCAATGACTGAAAGCGAAAGGCTGTGGATGTTCGAAGCAACTCACGGTTATAATTTGCCGTCGAAATAATTGTTTGTTCGTTTGTTGTTCTTTTTTACCTGCCGGGCTGTTTGTTGTCACTTAACGGTTCCACTGTTGACGAAAAGGGCTTTCGCGCAGTGGTAATTCAGCTGTCGACTGAAAAACTAGACCTGTTTTCAGAGGACTCTAGCGGCAAACCACACGATATGAGCCGACAGTTGTAAACGTGACGCTGCCCTGCGCTAATGGCTATATGGGTTTTCTTATTGAAGCTGCGCGTGAAGTGAAGCGGGAAAACGAGCCACATTTTTTTTTTATTCTCTGAAGCGCCCTCTCTCTACCAAAAATTTGGACTAAGGACTAGAGCAAGAGAGAGAAAACGATACATGAAAGGCAGGGAGGTTAACCAGGACTGAGCCGGTGGCTACCCTACACTGGGTGAAGGGAAAGGGGAGGGAAATATTAGGAGAACAAGGGAAAGTCTACTGCGGATATCGCCGCCGGTGACAGTTTTGCGCTCTATATCACTGACAGTCACTCAGTCCGGATCACAGACGGTTCCTCAATCCTGTACCTTTCAAAAATCGCAGCAGCGCTTTTGTGGCCTTTTGTAGCTACGATATGCGAGGCCATGGTCCCAAGATCTTGCTCAAGGTGAATGGTTTTCTATCCAACTGATTTAGAGCTGTGCAGAGGTCGTGTCTAGGACTAAGACTAAAGAGCTTTTAAAACAGCGTATCCAAGCAGCTTGGCTTACCCGAAAAGCCCAACCTTAGATTTTTTTTCCTGTTTGTTATTTCCTAGTTTTTTTTTTTTTTTTGTACGCATGGCCGACAAGCATCCCTACACTTTGAGAAATCCCATTTTTAAATACCGCGCCGCGTAAAGGCGTTCCAAAACGGAGTCGCCTTCACTAGCTTCGTGTACATGAACTCTACGTGAGCCGGTCGAATCGGAACGCGACCTGAGCCAGCCCGACCCGCCCGCAATTTTTGTGAGACCTAACCTACCTGTTGCTAGCAGATTAACTGAACTCGCCTCGACGGGCGCTCGGCCAGGCCAGCTGGCGTATATACATAATATACCCGATGACTGTTTTTCGACGTGGTAGATCGACTCGAACCGAATCTGCCTGCTTCATGCGAGCGTAGCTATGTTGCACGGAAAACCTAAACCATTTGTGAAAACGAGATTCGCAGGTAACAATTTACGAAGATCGCCCGCCACTTGGGAACCAGTGCGTTATACGAGGCATGACCAAATGGGTGAGGATACGGCGCGCTGTTCTTGTGTCGATCTATTGTTGATGCGCGTTGACGCCGAATTTAATGTGTTTGTCCCAAGTTACAACTCGGTCTCGTGCTGTTGTGGTCCTGGTTAACGTGAAACTTCGCGTCTTCGTGGCAATGCAGTGTCGTGCCGCTGGAAGTCCGTGTCGCGATCGTCACCACGTGATCGCGATTCTTCGCTTGCTATACTGCCTGTTTCCTACAAACGCCACTAGAGGGAACTGTTGCGCTGCGATCGTTTGGCTACCATGGTATTTATGGGTAGTACACGGATTAAAAAAAAAGATTATGGGGGTTTTTCTTGCCGAAACGACAATCTGATTATGAGCCACGCCGTAGTGGGGGACTCCGGGAAATTTGGACCACCTGGGGTTCATTAAGGTGCACCTATATCTAAGTACACGGGTGTTTTTTCGCATTTCGCCCCTCGTCGAAATGCGTCCACCGTGGCCGGGATTCTATCCCGCGACCTCGTGCTTAGCAGCCCAACACCATAGCCACTAGGCAACCATGGCGGGTCAGTACGCGGATTCGTATAACATTCGCGCTTCTGGCTTCAGACGTTCTCGTTAAGCTACTAATTACGTTTTACCTTTGCAAATGTCTAAGCACTCGTTTTTTTTTAAGGAGATCAGCGCAATTTAGTCTCCGCACAGCCGCATCATTACTGCGAATTGTGGTAATTAAAACGCCATAGCTTGTTTAAAATGGCAAGTTTGCAAATTCGCAAAGCCGCTTGAAGCCATGAAGGGTGAAGCTTAGGCAAATTCACGCACTAAGCATCATTCCCACCATACTTGTAGATTCCGTAGACCCTATAGTTCCAGAATCCCGGACGCTAGCAGTTCTTGTAGGGAACTATGCGGTTTGCAACATGCGAACCTGTTTTGACTAAGCTGTCGTGCTTTTCTAAACACTACAACCACTTTGCACTTAAGCTTTGCGCAGGCGAATAGACAGCCAGCTTTGTAGCAGAATAGACTGCCTAGCGAGAAAGATGACTGGTAATACGCGATCTAGAGTTGCCATGATGCTTCGGTACACCTATCGCGAGTCAAGGGTCGCGTTTGGGCACGGCAGCGCGAACATTCATTAAATTAGGATTTTAACTGCGCAAGAGTCGGCGTGTGATGATCAGACAAACTTATCTTGGTAATTAGATGGTCGTTTATAGAGGCTTTCTAATACGGCCGTTTGATTAGCCGTTAAATGATTACCTGCTGTCCAAACTCAACAATTACTGGATTCGCCCAAGCGAAAAAGCTGTTGCAGCAACTAGGGGGCTTTTGTAAGCAACTCATTTTATTCTGGGATTTTTATTTCTCTTGGGAAAAATAAAATTCTTCTCGTCTCAAAAGGGACATCAAAAGCTTCCATATACTGTTGGTTTCTGAAATTCTCATTTAGTCGGCAGTATGGCGCCAGCCACGGAAGACGCATGCTAAAGAGGACAGAATGTTACACAACGATACAGCCACAAGAAAATAAACATAAACACACGCCAGTGGCGCTAAACTCACAACTTCATTTCAAAGGCAGCGAGATAGAGATAACCACGCATCTTCCAACGTACTGTAAATGCTGCACTTGTCAGCCGAGGCATAACGATGTGAATACCCAGGGCACAAGCGAGGTGGAAAGGGCACGTCATACATCTGGAAGCGTTTTACACATCAGCAAATTGTAATTCATGCCCGAGTCAAACGTCTCCTGTATTGCATAACGTGAAGAAAAGCTACTTGGAGTCACTGAAATTGTTTCGCTGGTTTTTGATAAACGTTCTGGGTGTGAAGTTTGCCCATTAGAAAAACTATATTGTGGCGTTTTCAAAATGGTCTCTGTCAAAATGCTCACCAATTTACGTGTTTTAATACGTACGTGTAGCATTTACACACTTGGAAAGACTCGAGCACGGAAGACGGGCGGTGAAACTGCCTTAATGTTTCCGCACGCGATCACTGTGACGCTGTGGATTTCGATGACGTCTGCTCGAGCCTAGGTGATTTCTTAACCTTTTGTTGCACGGTGTATCACTACAGGGGATACATTTCGGCTACTTTTGTAGCAAGTTTATTGCTTCGAGAAGCCCGTGCGCATATAGTGTCAACTCGGCTTCAAGGATGGCGGCCTGTTTTTTCCGGCTTTGTTTGTTTAATATCGAGCGAGCTAATAGGACGAAACAATTGAATGAGTCACCAGGCGCTCCTGCCGCAACAAAAGAAATACCACCTGTCAAAGCAAGTCGCCGGCGACGTGCGTTATGACCAAGCCAATTATGCGTCCACTCAGAAAAATTGTACAGAACAAATGTGCAAAATGTCGGTTGGCAAGTGCAAAGTGACACACATAACTGTGCACAATGCAAACTATGGGGGGCGTAGCCAAAAAGGGGGGGGGGGGGGGGGACGCCTGGCACGTGCCCCTCATCCCCTTTCCCGCCGATTTTTTGCGTATCGGGATAGATTGCATAAAGTGACTTTCCACAACATTTCCCCCCCCCCCCCCCCCCCCCATCCGGTGCGGGCCTTGTGCACGGGTACTTGACACGCACGAGACAAGCCTGCATGCAGTGGATTTTCCTTCTACGTATGTTGTTGTAGGCATTCACTAAGATTGCATCGCCTTTGTTGTTCTAGGAACGATAAAGCTTCATTCCCGACCCCCCCTCCCTGGTTAAGTGCGCGCCTCCTCCTAACAAAATAATTTCCTGGCTACGCCATTGCAAGGTGCACTTGCATACTACCGGCAAAAGTGACGTTTTTAAAGACGATAGTTTTTTGGGGAACTTTTTCGTCTGTCTGTCTGTTTGTCTGTCTGTCACCGATTCAGCACCCGGCCAAAGTAACGCAAAGTAAACGTACGCCATACTTGTGAACTATTCGTACTTTTGTATTCAATAGTTAAGTTTGTTAATGTGGTGCCAGAAACTTCGCCTGCTGGAGCAAAATAAAACCAGCCAGATGTCTGCAGCTACACTCACCGGAGGCTGGTGCCTTAATCACCTTAATCAATCTAACTCCATCTTAATGGCATATGTACATGGTAGTGCCTTAAACTTATTTTTTCTTTTTCGACATTCTGTATGTATTTTGTGAAATAAACATTGAAAGGGGAACAAAATTAATTTCTTGGCTTTTCCTAAACACACATTGATAGAAAACTAAGAGTAACCTCACTTTGCATGTGCAATTTTTCTTCATGCGACAAAGAGTGAACGGTAAAGTCGGCCTACATTGTATTCGAAAGGTGCTGAAGACTAAAGGTGGCCAATTTAGAAAACGTTTATGGCGATTCGACTGCATAAATAAGAGAAAATACACTGAAATACACGACACCCGCCGCGGTGGCTCTAGTCAGCTAAGGCGTTGCGCTGCTGAGCACGAGATCGCGGGATCGAATCCCGGCCGCGGCGGCCGCATTTCGATGGAGGCGAAATGCAAAAACGCCCGTGTGCTTGCGTTGTAGTGCACGTTAAAGAATCCCAGGTGGTCAAAGTTAATCCGGAGTCCTCCACTACGGTGTGCCTCATAATCAGAACTGGTTTTGGCACGTAAGACCCCAAAATCTATCTATCTATCTGAAATACATGACGGCAGGATGACCTAACGGCACGGCAACAGAGTTTTGGAACACACACGCACACAAAAACGCAAGTTTGGCCTTCATTTTTACTTCTAGTAATTCACCTAATAATAATGAACCATTGATAAGCTATTACCCTAATATTGAAGTCTTGTGCAAGGACTGCTACCGAAAAAGTTAGCGAAGATAGTTTTGAAAGAATAATTTATCGATCCTATCTGGTGCAGTGTTTATCCTTAGGGTCCGTTTAGCTGCTCTCGAGTTTGCGTTAGACCACGTAATAAGGTATATATCACAATTTGTCCGTTTCACAAGTTTATGTAATGCGGGAACATCGAAAAGGCTAAAATATATCGCAGAATAATCATTCAGCCTGCCATACAAGGATGCAGCCAGTGCACAGACACGATTTATGGTTTGCGGAACAAGGGTACAGCTCAAGAAACGAAATTTCTTCTTCATAAAATTGGTGAATTATCTATGGTGTGCCCTATTCCTGAAAATTATTGTCTTTATGGCACATGTTGCAAATGTGAATTCGAAGCCTAGTCATATCTGCTCAGGAGAAATCGAAACACTGGCAAAACTTGAGATATTTCTGCCTACTATGAGTTACGGAAAAGATTGGCGTCTAAGTCAAGTTTCCCAAGAGCGCTCCTTCTAGCAGTCCCAAACGACTTTACGAAAATGCAATATTCAATAGTGCACTATAAGCACGCATATCATTTTATAGAGATATCTGAAAATGATGCTATTTCTGAGATTTTTGCTAGGCATACATGACTTCAATGCTGCTCAGCGTCAACAGCACATCTGCGAAATATCTTAAACTGAACAATAACAGCCTAATTATCACACTTCATTCATTGCCAAAATTTTGTTATTTTTATTTCTGCTAGCGTCAGCCTAACCGCGTTGCCAAGCTGCGAAAGAGGCAGGGGTCTCGGTATAACAGTTCTTGGTACTCCACCTAGTGAAAGCACACACACACACACATACACACACACCTTGTATACTGCAACTTCAAAGGCACTCTGTACTGCCGTTAGGCTAAACTTTTATAAAGAGAGACATTAGCTTTTAGATTGTCATGTAACTAAGTTGAAGCTAATTAAGGACTAGGATTCTTATGAGAAGTTTCAGTTGTAGTCTACTTGGCTTGCTCCATTTTATTTTAAAAAATCGAGGAAGCAATATTTTTGGGGAGCGAACGACTAATTACCTTCTTTTAAAGCAGTCTTGCTATTAGTGCTATCACCGTTGATTGCCTGGAGTCCACGGTAATTGGGACATACTTTCTTCGGCGTGGCCCTCTTATTTAGAGCCTTTGTGTGAGTTAGTCAAGATGTGAACTAAAGCGCACCTCTTCGTTTTTATAGAAAAAAAATCTTTTTCTCAGTAAGCTGTGGTGTAATTTTGAGTGGTGAATGCCATCACGGTCAAACTAGTCAGCGATGAACAAACAACAATCAACGCTCCTGCGCTCATTAACCTGCGACTGAAATTCTCTGTGTGTTATTTCTTGAGGGCAATCCTCAGTGCTGTCTTTGTTTGACTATACGTAAAAGGAAATCACGAAGCAAAGCATTCCATTTAGTTGGACATTCTTACTGCTTTTCCTGAGCTGATTAAACAGCTTTAAGTTAGCGTTTGCGTTACTGATTGAATCCGGTATCCATCCACTCCATTGTTACTAAGCTCACTAAACCGGCTTCCTTAATCTGGGCATCTGTCTTGCATTATTAACTTCCAATTACTTGCCTGGACATCTGAAAAAAAAAGAAAAAAGAATCAGAAGAATACAGGGCAGCCCTTTACGCTCGAACGAATGCAAAATTGCTCTGCGATACAGGCTGATGGCGCAACAAGGAAAAATAAAAAACAATACAAAGCCTTTTCTGTAGTTTGAGAGGAAAAAAAAAAGGACTGGCAACTACGCTTCTACAAACAGAAGCTGGCCGTTCGCATTTCTTTGCCCTTTCGGTTGGATAGCACAGATGCCTTAGTTCATTATAGACGCTGCTGAAAGTCATTTTGGTAAACCCTTTCAAGCTAGAATGTTTCAGATGAATAATGCGGCGACCGGGGGCTAGGTCGTCAAACATCATAACTAGATGAGCCGCTTAAAGGCGTAACAAGAGACAAAATAACAAGAACAAAGTTAACATGGACAAATAGACAGACACCACTGTGTCCGTTTCTTTCTTCTTTTTGTGGGTCTGTTAGCCTGTGCGTTATTGTGCTTTTAGGTAGATCATCTATGTATGATGTTTCGTACAAGAGCGGTGGTACAGCGATCCAAAAAGATGTACAGAACATTAACAAGAAAGGTCGCAGTTTCGCCCGAGAGACGAAGCGTGGATTGCGATAGCAAATTAGTAGACAGCTATACAACATAATCCTGGTAATTTTTTTGTCCGTATAAAGCTGTAAACATTCGCCTATTAACTAAATTAGCAAACGTGGTGTCAGCGCACGCAGACAAACATGAACACATCACACTCGATGACTGCAGACACTCGCTGTCGAAACGCTGGCGTGAGGAAGCGCGGCTGCAGCAGCGAGTAAAGTAGTTCAATCTGTATCATGACGGTTGTTAGCTGCGTAACGAGTTTTGTGGCGTAGTAGCGGTTTTTGAACGTGAAATCGGTCTTGGTTTGTCACGCTACAGCTCATTCACGACCTATAAATAAAAGAAAAAAAGAGAGAAATATCCGAGGGAGCGGGTTGAACCAAACATCTTACGACTTCAAGTTAGGCATTCTAAGCCCAACCCCACGGCGTCTTTTGAGGGGCGTCGACAAAGGCCGATTGTTTTTTTGTCGGGCTTACCTCGTCTTTTATACCATAGAGATTCCTGCAAAACTTAATAGAAGGAATTCTGGCGCAGATGTTAATGGCAAGTTTGGCAGTTCAGCCAGTGTGTAATGACGGTTTAGTACAAGGTATTGCCTAATTTTCGTCCCTCTAGCTTCGACCGGCTTTGGGACACTGTAAGTTGATCACTTTTGACGAGATATTGCGTTACAAGTGCAACAGTTTGCTTGGGCGCAGACTTATTGGCTCGCTCTTCTTGGGAACTATGATTGCTAGGAAATTTAGAAAGATCAAGCGTAATAAATTATCGCCCGAGAAAGTAGGGAACCACAATGGCGAATGCCAGGCAAAATCATGCACTAGCCATCTTTCCCGTGGTACCTGAGTGGCCGCAGTGTCGCAGTTCTTTGTAGTAATTATGCAGGAACGCCAATGCACTATAGCATAGCAATGATCTCGACGAACTTCTCATATCTAGAGAATTTCTCAGATCCTTCTGAGGAATTCGCGGGGTCGTGAAGCAGTCGGCAAAAAAAATTTTTGCCGTTGCAGTGTAGGTGTGCTGCTGCATGGGAGCTACATATTTGTTCAGCTTGCAGGATAGCTTCTTGTCAGCTTGTTAAGGAATTCCCAGAATTTCATAGTCTTGTTAGCAGTGATGCTGCTTTAAAACGGCGACGTCGCTATACCGCGACAAATCGTTTGCTGTGGCTTAGCGATTCTCTAAAGCGGTTCATTCGTAAGAGAATGCGAAAACAAAAATGCGGAAATTTATACGTGTAGATATCCCTCTATTAGTTAGTTTAACAGAAGGAAAGCAGATGTTAAGCTGAACAATGTGCAAACAAAAGAATTTCTGTGGCGACTTAGCAGTAAATGTGAGAGAAATGCGTTAGGCATACAGCATCCGAAGAGACCGGTCCATATTAAGGTACATTTAAGCAATAAGGCAGTCCTTAAATTTAACTTCTTAAGCACTTTACGAAATAAATCTGAAATGCAAACCGACATGCAAACAAGGTGAGGTGTCAAGGATTGTGTTTGCATTATGGAAATCCAGCTGTTGAAAATATTCCGTAGTGCTCCATTACGGCACTTTGGTACATTAGCCTTGGAGTAGTTTTAAAAGGTCCTTTGCTTTCTGCTTTGGAATGACTGACAGTACTGTTTGTGATGACTGCAACGAAGTAATTATCGAACATGGGCTTTGCGTTGTCCTCCTCTACAGTGTGCACAGTTCGTTACTTGCGACCGCATTGGCCCGTCTAGACAACGGGTCGACATCCAAGCAGACAATCCGGCAGCTATTCCTCTCAGTAAACCTTATTCCTCTCTATCTGGAATGATGGTTTATACGGTCGTCACGTCGTGTCAGTCAGGCTAGGTGATACTGAAGTTTCTGCATTCAAGTTCACAAGGCGGTTTCCTGCATTCTCGGTTTTTCCTATCTTTTTATTATTTCTTTGCGATTGCTTTCCTTCTTCATTCCTTCCTTCCATTTTACACTAATTTACCCTCCTCCAGCGTAGGGCAGCAAACCAGAACACTCTCTACCGGGTAACATCCCCGCCATTGGCATCTCAATTCTATCGCTTTCTCTAAATCTGATAGCTTTACAGAGCAAAAGACTTGCATTATTCTTCTACATCATCATCATATTATTCATCATCAGCCTATATTTATGTCCACTGCAGGACGAAGGCCTCTCTCTGCGATCTCCAATTACCGCTGTCTTGCTCTAGCTGATTCCAACTTGCGCCTGCATATTTCCTAACTTCATCACCCCACCTAGTTTTCTGCCATCCTCGACTGCGCTTCCCTTTTATTGGTACTCATTCTGTAACTCTAATGGTCCACCGGTTATCCATCCTGTGCACTGCGTGGCCTGCCCAGCTCTATTTCTTTCTCTTAATGTCAATTAAAATATCGGCTATCCCCGTTTGCTCTCTGATCCACACCGCTCTCTTTCTGTCTCTTAACGTTAGGCCTATTCTTTTTCGTTCCATCGCTCTTTGTGCGGTCCTTAACTTGTTCTCGAGCTTCTTTGTTAACCTCCAAGTTTCTGCCCCATATGTTAGCACCGGTAGAATGCAATGATTGTACACTTTTCAACGACAGTGGTAAGCTCCCAGTCAGGATTTGGCAACGCCTGCAGTATGCACTCCAACCCAATTTTATTCTTCTGTAAATTCCCTTCTCGTGATCGGGGTCCCCTGTGAGTAATTGACCTAGATAAACGTACTCCTTTACAGACTCTAGAGGCCGGCTGGTGATCCTGAATTCTTGTTTCCTTGCCAGGTAATTCTCCTACATAGAATGCCGCAAATCATGCTGCGCCGCGGAGGACACGTGAACTAGTACACAGCGGCAGAAGTTGCGAACGTTTAATCAATTGACACCTGGCTGTGTCACGTGGTTTAATGCACGGCTATGGTGCTCTGCTGCTCTGGATAGCACATGGTCGGGAGTTGGTTTTCCCGCCCCGCCGGCCACATTACAATAGAGCCGAAATGCAAAAACCGCTCCAGTACTTACAACTGGGCGCACAATAAACAAATCTTGGTGGTCACAATTAATCCAAAGTTGGTCGATCCTCACACCCAACTACAGAGGGAGAGAGAAAGAGTGGGAAAATTTCAATGATACGACTTGCCATACTCGACTTACCATGCTCTGACTTTTCCTCCTAGGGACGAAGTTCTTCTTTGGACTCCTGTGGGCGTTTTCGGCTTATGCGAAAATTCCGCACTCGATTTATTGGGCCTGACACTGTAATTGAGCAGAGAGAGGAAAGAGAAGGGAGGAAGGTAAGGAGGTTAGCTGGACTTAGTCCACTTTGCTACACCACACATGCGAAGAGGGATGGGGAGGTGAGAGAAAGAGAGAGAAAAGACACCAGTCTCGATCGCACTTTCACGCGCACTAAGCTATGTGCAGCATTTCTACAGTAGGGTACTCAAGGTTGTCGCTTTCAGGTACTAAAGAAGAGTCAAATGGCTTTCTGGTCTGATAAGCTGTGAGGCCAGACTCCCTAAGACCTTTGCTTCCGTAAATGACCTATCGCCCAGTCTATTCAAGGCGCACCGGAGAGTCTGGCGTTGATAATCGAAGCGAGAACAGTGGCACAGAACATTATCGATGGTCTCTTCACACTTGCACTTAGCGCACATGGGTGAGTCCGCCATTCCAATACGATAGTTGCAGGGGTTTTTGCATGCTACTCCTACCCACAGCCGACACAGCAGTGTTGCGTCACGTCGTGAAAGGTTTGTTCATAATATTACTTTCAGTGATGGGTCGAGGCTGTATAATCGACGGTTAGAGTTCTGCGGACTATGACAGTAACTCAACGTGATGGTACGCGTGAGATTGCGAAGCTCTCTGGCCTCGTCTACTCTCGATAAAGGTATGAAGAATGTCAATGCTCCAGCCTGAGAACGTCGGGTAGCGTCATCGGCGAGGTGATTACCGACGATACCACAATGCCCCGACAGCCACAGCCCGGCTCACGCAGCGGAACCCGGGGAATGAAGCGGCCCACCAGTGTGCTCGAGGATTCGTCAGCCTAGCGGTGGGTCCCGTCTCTGACCCGGGGGACCGCTCTTCGAGCCACTGACCGCATACCACGATGTTGCCCAACACTACCGCCTCGCAAGACGGACAACCCCCCCCCCCCCCCTCATCCCAAGCTCACGAAAGGACAAGAAGTCACCTGGCGCCGATCCAAACGCACTCATTTCCCGACCCATAAATATACGCACACTTTTACCCTAACTTGACAGACCCACACCGCTCATTATGTGGGTCCATCGCCTTTTTAAATCATATACTTTAGGACTGCAAGGAAGATACACCCCCCCCCCCCCTTCCACTACATCTCCTGGCTGCTCCCTCGCCTGAAGCGTGGGAAGCGATACTCATGAACCCGTACTTGGAGATTCAACTTCGGGCCATCAAAAGAGCCGAGGAGGCGGCTGTAAGGCATCACCTGGTAGCTACCCCTCACTAAGCCAAATTAATAAAATAAAGCTGTTCCTCCTCCTCCACTGAAATAGTATATCATGTCCTCGTTCGTACACGCAAAGGCAAATTTTGTAGATTTGGGACACAAGCACATCGTAATTTCCACCTATTAAACCTCGCAAGCTTTGGAGGGCTGCTTTCGGATCCCAAAATATTGCCCATTTGCCAGGTGGTTCTTTTTCAATGTATTCCACAGCAGCGCGGAGAGCGGTCAGTTCGAAATCTGTAGAAGTGACCAGTGACCTGTGAAGTCTTAAACTTGATGACGGCAGATCGAGATGATATAACAATGCTGCCAGTCGAACTTTCCGATACCAAACCGCCTGCGTAAACACGGATTCGGTTAGCGTACGAACGATGCAGAAGTTCCAATCTGACCTACTTGTGAGCCACGGTGGTGAGGCTAGCCTTCTGGAACAACGAGGTACACATGCGGCTTTTTCAAGGCACGACAGAGGGGATGGCGTCCTTGTTACAGGCGAGTATCTCAATAACAAAGAGTGCTGGTTAGCCATCACTGATCTGGAAAACGCAGCCTTGGGTCTTTTATCAGGCAAGCGAGCAAGATGGGGGTAAGGAACTCTGGTTATATGGCTTACATGCGCCCGGTGTGCGTCGACAGCTATGTAAGTAGTTACTGGGTGGTTTCTCGCGGTGACAATTGTTGCTGCGGTTGAAGCACATCGAGGTAGCCCCATAAATGTTCACAGGACTTGGTCTTGAATGCTCTGTAGGACACGGATGTTCGTTTTGTTAGCATTGAACAGCACTGGTGTGCTTTATCGCAAGTATCATAGGCAGAGCGTTCTGTATAGTTGAAGCATAGGTACCACGCATGTGCCCTCGTTTTACCGGAAAGAAACCTTAGTATATGGGCGATAGAGGTAAGCCTCTTCTTTAAGTATGAGATGTGGGGACTCCATGAAAGGTCTCTGTCGATAATAACGCCTAGGAATCGGTGAGACTTTGCGTTTGAAATTGTTTGGTGGTCAATAGAAACGGAGTACTAGGACATTGGCTCGCGGGTTAAAGCGACTAAAGCACACTTCTCGGTCGAAATGCTGGTGCCTTGAGCGCGATTTACGGCGATGTCAGGGTCACTGCTTTTTGGAGCCATGCACGCAGCTTGGGACGTGTAACTGCCGAGGCTCAGATGCATATGTCGGCCGCTTATATGGAAAGGTTCACTGTATGTGTTAGACCCTAGGCAAGGCCAATGATTGCAAGGTTGAACAAAGTGGGGCTGAGAAACCCGCCACGCGAGACGCTACGGCAAGTGTAATGGTCAGCGGTTCGGCCATCTGCACTTTGCCCAAAGAAGGACCTTTTCAATAGACAGCTCCGAATCCATCGAAACATTCGTCCGCTCATGCCATTATTATCTAGGGCATTAAGGGTGGCTTCATACGTTAAATTATCATAGGCGCCTTTTACATCCAGGTTATCACACATCAGCCGTTATACGTTTGAGGTGTTTTTCTTGTTGCACAGACGTCACGAGATCCATGACGTTGTCAGTTGAGAAGTGGCCTCTTCTAAATCCAGCCATGACCTCGGGGTATATGTTGTGGCTTTCAAGACACCACTCGAGGCGTGTGAGAACCATTCTTTCCATGACCTTCCCAACGCATCTGGACAGTGCATTGGGTCGGTAGGAAGCTAGGTCAAGTGGCGACTTTCCAGGCTTCAGGAGTGGTATCAAGCGGCTGGACTTGCACCGTTCAGGAAAAACGCCATTATTTCATCACGACTCATAACATTCTAGAAGTCGTGCCGACCATCTTCACCTAGGTGGCATAAAGCAGCGTAGGTGATACCGTCCGACCCTGGCGACTATGAGTGCCTGTATGGGGCCAGCGCAGCGTCCAGTTCCTCTAGTGAGAACGACACATTCAATTTTGGGAAGCATGTCGCAGGAACATCGCCCAGAATTTAGCCATTGGTGGTGACCACACTATCCGCAATCTTCATACAGAAATCTTTAGAGATATCAACCTGCGAATGGCCTTGATGGAAGGCTATGGCGCGGAATGAATGTCGTTAAGGAGACGAGGCAAGACCGCGCACCGTCCTCCATATGAAAGACAGTGACTTGCGAGGGTCAAGTGAGTCGCAGAACGTCTTCCACCGTTGTTCCTCCAGCCTGCCCATACGACGTTGGCCGATTTTCTTTTGTATACATCGAGCGTCTCTAAGGTCATGAACTGACTGTACCACCGGTCGGCCATTCTTACGAATCGTTCGAAGTCACTCAAGTTTCATGTCGAAATGCGTACGTGTTGTTGGGTATTTAAAGGCGTACTTTGACGCTTCCAGCACACTTGTAATAAGGCCCTCAATGCTGCAGGCAAAAGCTTCTTTTCATGCCTCTTCCCACTTTGTCTTATACGTTGACCACTTTACTCGTCGGGGAGTAAAAAATGAGGAGCCGCCAAACCCCGTGATATTCAAGTAGGTGGGAATGCGGTCACTGCCGTGAGTCTCGATGTCAGAAAACTATCGAACGTATTGACCAAGACACCATGGACACCAAAGTTATTGGGCAGACATCCTCTGTTAATTACCGCCTCTCGCCCCTTACAACGCTATTCAATAACAGTTGCCGTGGGACGGATATTGTGCTTGTATCTCGTTTAAACTCACATACTCGACGCCTTTCATAATACTCCCGCGCCGCCAGGCAGCCGCTTCCACAGCGAGAGGAAATTAGTGTGAGCGCAACACATGCCTGACTTTCATCTTCATCATCTCTCCATATCGTCATCCATTGTAAAGCTTCCTCATCTGTACATATCATCATCAGCTGCAAAGTTTGATCTTCGTGGTGGCAGCACGAGCCCGGCTGGAATAAAGCGGTTCCTCGTAATCTGCATGCATATATATATAGCGTGCGAAAATTGCGTGAGCTATCCCAAGAATGCTTAGGCATTAATAAAACCTGAATTGAATAAACCAGAACGCTGGTATGCAGCGCCGCAGGCTAGACGCGCAATTCGTGCTCGTGGCAAATCAGTCGCACTCTCTATGGGCTGGCTCATTTCACGCGATGATTAACTTAGCGCGCACATTACGAGTGCTTCGGCTGAGTGGGTGGCGTGAGCAACGTCGAGTGGCCGAGTGATGAATTACCCCGCTTATCACGTGGTCAGATCTTCCGAAAAAACGCTTTCGAAACCCAATTA
Organism: Dermacentor silvarum; assembly: GCF_013339745.2. Classification (NCBI taxonomy): domain Eukaryota; kingdom Metazoa; phylum Arthropoda; class Arachnida; order Ixodida; family Ixodidae; genus Dermacentor; species Dermacentor silvarum. The sequence goes on from NC_051164.1 coordinate 77,891,953, forward strand.
CTCGCGATTCCGATGCTGCTGCGTGAAAGTTGGCACGCCACGTCTGTGTAGCGTGGTGCTGCACTTTCGAAGTTGCGTGAACTGCATCTGCTTCGAAAGCATGCCAAAGCCGTTTATTTAGCATAAAGGCAGGCGAAATGGCGTGGGCGTAATGGATAAATCGTAAGTTCTGCGAGTCGCTACGTCGTTGCTCCCGTCGTTGGAACAGCTCACTATTACCCCGTTGTTCCCCGCGAGAATAATGTCAGCGCCATCACGAGTTCTTGCCTCGTGGTTCCTTGAAATGCATAAAGGCACACAAGCATGAGTGTTTCTTGAAGCGTCAGAGAGTCGTACACTTTGCAGTTAACGCTACAATGTTGTGCGAAGCCTTTAGAAGGCATATACAATAAGGACCTAACAGACATACAGCGATCGCAGCAACCTTTGTGGTTGGTAAACAAAAGGATGAGTTCTGCGTTCTTATTCTAAAGCCCGTTTCACATGGTGCGATTTTGTCTGCGAATTTGCACGTGCGAATTCGCAGCTGCGGAAAATAAGCCACTGGACCCTTCGTGCGTGCGTTTTAGGGGCGAAGCTCCTTAGGGTGTGGGTCTGTCCCTCCTCTGTAGTATGTAGTAGTACGTGTAAGAAGCTGGTGTAATGACGCTGTGGCCTCTCCGCCTCACCCCCGTATTTATAAACGCTCCTCGACTTGAACTTGACTTACTACCGCCTTGGGCAGCGCGTTCGAAACGCGTTGAAGGCGGTGGCAAGTCAAGTTCAAGTCAAGGAGCATTTATGAATACGGGGGTTATACTCTCTCAGCAGTCATGTGATGGCGTCGGCAAACGCGGTGCACGTTCCGGCATGTGTAAACGGCTGCGTAAGACGTTGTGGCCTCTCCCCCTTACTAGAGAGTACTGCACGTTTCTAACGCGTTTGTGCTAGCGTCCCCTTAAGCGGGAGATGGTGCAATTATAATGAAGGGCGCTGTTATAAAATAGGAATGACGTCACATATGGCGCGTGTCATTGGTGAAAGTCAATCGGTCGATTTAGTGCGGCGAGACTGGCCGAATTACACGGAAGATTCACGGCTTACTGATGATTCCCTCCGGAGCTTCGCCCACTCATCATCATTCACCCCGTGGATATGCGGTGTTTTTTTTTTTTCGATGTTCGCGGTGCTGAACTTCTCTGCGAAAAAAATTCACAGCATATCCACGGGGTGAATGATGATGAGTTGGCGAAGCTCCGGAGGGAATCATCGGACCTCCCGCTGAAGGGGACGCTAGCACAAACGCGTTAGAAACGTGCAGTACTCTCTAGTAAGGGGGAGCGGCCACAGCGTCTTACGCAGCCATTTACACATGCCGGAACGTGCACCGCGTTTGCCGACGCCATCACATGACTGCCGAGAGAGTATACCCCCCGTATTCATAAACGCTCCTCGACTTGAACTTGACTTGCCACCGCTTTGGGCAGCGCGTTCGAAACGCGTTGAAGGTAAGGCGGAGAGGCCACAGCGTCTTACACCAGCTTCTTACACGGGCCATAACGCGCTAGCACAAACGCATTAGAAACGCGCTAGAAACACGGCCTTTCGTTAATGTTGGGTATTTATTGCCATCGTGGTGCGTGTGTCCATGTCCGCTTCGTGGCGTAGTGGGCTAACGCCGCGCGCTCTAAAGCGAGGGGTCCCTGGTTCGATTCCGCGCTACGGACACAACTTCGGAATTTTTTTCTCATTTTTCTCAGACTGGTTACACACTACTACTACTACGACGACGGGGACGAACGGGTGCCGCTATAAGGAGCTTCACCCCTAAAAACGCAGATGCGGTGGTAGCCACTGTAGCGGTGGAAACAGACGACCAATAGGAGGCGGCTCACTCATACGTCATCGCCAGTCAGAATGATTAATGAGTATGCGAAAAACGCAGCTGCCGTAGATCCATGTGAAACGGGATTGCGAATTTCGCATCTGCGGAAATCGCAGCTGCGAAAAGCGCACTGCAACATCGCACCCTGTGAAACGGGCTTAAATCAGACTTTGGCTTTTTGGTGAACCGGCAGTGAAAGAGCTTTCTGCAAAAGTGTGTTGTTGAAAAACTTGCCTTTCTTGTAGTTTCGCGGGTAGATTATTTTGACCTGCGTTGTTTGCAGAAACGGTGTTGCCGAAACTATGCTGTAGAAACTGTGTTACAGAAGTTGTGTAGCTTGTGCAAGAGCCAAACGCCGTGTGAGTACGGACGCCTATGATCCGAGTGTTCCTGGAGTTTGGTTGCGTTAGCCGTGGTCATCACGTTATGCTGACGGGCTTTTGTATGCGGAGCTCATGTTGCTGACGATGAACGCAACTACTTAATCAATTACTGTCGAATAACTGAAGTTTGTTAGTTGCACGATCTATTCTTGCAGGCGCTCATCATTATAGAATGGTGTGCCGCAATGCGAAAAGTACTACGGATAACGTTGCTCTTAATTTTTTTCCTTAACACCATTACGTAACTCGAAAGCAAAGCTGCAGGTAAGACGGACATACTGTGACACAGAAAGCCTTTATAACATACACACCCGAGTATTTTAGAAAACTGTATAGCAAAACAAAACAAAAAATGAATACGCGTTCTGTGTCTGTGATGTTATACTGACTTCCACGGAGTCTTTCAGTCATGGTGCGTAATCATCATGCTAAGAGAACACTATGTTTGTGAGTATGCAGCTGTCATGCATGCAAGAGAAGGGGAGGCTTGGGCAATGCAACTCCAAGCAAGTTTGGCTGCGACAACACTTAGGAGCTTGAAATTGAGATTGTTGTTTGTCGTTAGTTAAGTTTGTTTGCTTGCTTGCGTGTTTGCTTGTTTTCTTGTTTGTTAAATGATGAGCAAGTGAGAAAATCAGCCCCCGAACGGCCACTTATCTAAATTATCTAAAATACAAACACAAAAATTAAGAAAAACCCCCGACATGGATATAATTCCCAGCCGGAGCTTTGAAAATGATTCTACGAGCCTGAAAAGCAAAGAGTGTTTAACACTGCGACTGCCTCATCATCGGCGAAATTGATTTACACAACACTCACCTTTAAAAATATTAGGAACCTAATACTTCAAGGTCTCTTCATATGCCACACAGACGAAACGTCGGCAGGTAGGTGCGTAGACAATGTCCTAGCGAATTGTGGGAACAAATAAAAAAAAAATGGCTGGTTTATACAACATCTGGCAACCTATAACACTGACCACAAAGCGACCTCAGCGCGATGACACACAAAAGAAACAGAAATAAACTGATACCCCGATCGTCTCAATCAAAGATTTTGAGGTAATAAAAACCTAAACAGCTTGAAAAAGAAATAAAGTAGTATGCACACGTAAGCGTATGGGCAAACCGTTGTAAGCATGCGGTTCCGATTGCTACACATTTTAATTAAATAGATCTAGTCTACTTAGATATGGCGAGTCTGAAAGTGCTGCACTCCATTCAATAGTATTTTGAGTTCCACAACACGCCGTATTATACCATGCTGAAAACGAATATATGTTAACGCAATAAAAATGAAGTCGCATCAATCATACGATTCTAAACTGTACTTTTTTTAATATACCAGTATTTATATTGATAATTGAAGTATACTTCGTGTGCTTCGTCCTTCTTTTTAAATTCTTTACCTTAGGGCATTAATCTAATGAATTCTAAATTAAGTTGTGACTACAAAGGCAAAGTATGTTGTACGTGAGCGGAGTCGTAAGGACAAAACAGTCTGATTTGTCCCTGAGTGCGTAGACGGCATTCCAATGGCGGTATAGGGAAAACGTCATGGCGCAAAACTCTAATTTACTCGTTCAATATCGACTTCTATATATACACGCGTTGTTTAAAGAGTGAAGCAACTCGTGATGCGATTTTTATGGGCCACAGCTTCACGTGGAGAGTATCGATTCCGGCAGCGTCCCCGCGATCTGTGAGAGCAGCCAGACCCGAGGATCGAAGTACGCAGGAGTTTAGTTCATACATTCCCGCCTTCAGTTCCCTCGAGATTTGGTACAAGCGTCGTTCTCATTTTCATATTTGCTCTCTAGAAGCTCAGTGAGGCCTCAGCGCCGTTAGGTGACTGCGTAATAACGTTATTGAGAGAAGCGCGAGCACAGTGACTCATCGTGTTTACGTATAGTGGCAGCTTCCCGTTCCATCAGCAACGCAAGTTCGCTTATGAAAGCCGAACATATCGCAAACCGTTTACCCCGAGAAGGCCGACATACGAGTGAATGAAGGCAACGAATGGTCGCGACTAACACGTTCGGCAAACATTACAGCGTCATGGCAATGGCGGCTATAGGGGATACACACGAACGTCTCGAAAACGATGTTTCGAGGTTGTGCGTGTGTGTGTGTGTGTGTGTGTGTGTGTGTGTGTGTGTGTGTGTGTGTGTGTGTGTGTGTGTGTGTGTGTGTGTGTGTGTGTGTGTGTGTGTATCATCACCATCATCATCATCAGTCTGTATTTATCGGCAGTGCAGGACGAAGGCCTCTCCCTCCGATCTCCAGTTACCCCTGTCTTGCGCTAGCTGATTCCAATTTCTGGCTGAAAATTTTCTGATTTCATCCCCCCCACCTAGTTTTCTGCCGTCCTTGACTGCACTTCCATTCTCTTGGCAGCCATTCTGTAACTCTAATAGTCCATCGGTTTTCTACCCTAGGCATTACATTTCCCGCGCAGCTCCATTGTTTTCTCTTAATGCTAAGCAGAATATCGGCTATCCCCATTTGCTCTCTGGTCCACACCGCGCTCTTCCTGTCTTTTAACATTAGGCCTAACATTTTTTGTTCCGTCGCTCTTATGTGCGGTCCTTGACTTGTTCTCCAGCTTCTTTGTTAACCTCCACCTTCCTTCCCCATATGTTACCACTGGTATAACGCAATGATTGCACACTTTTCTTTTTAACGACAGTGGTAACCATAGTGCTAAGCTCCCAGTCAGGATTTGGCAATGTCTGCCGTATGCACTCCAACCCAATTTTATTCTGTAAATTTATTTCTCATGATCAGGGCCTCCTGCGAATGCAGATAAACGTACTACTTTAGAGACTCTAGAGGCTGGCTGGCGATTCTGGATTCTTGTTCCCTTGCCGGGGTATTGAACATTATCTTTGTCTTCTCCTTATTAATCTTCAAACCGACTCGTACACTTTCTCGGTTAAGGTCCTCAATGATTTTGTTGTAATCCGTCCGCATTGCTGCTGAATAGGACAATGTCATCTGCAAACCGAAGGTTGCCGGGATATTCGCCGTTGATCCTCATCCCTAAGTCTTTCCAGTATAATAGCTTGAACACTTCTAAGCATGCAGTGAGTAGCAATGGAGAGTGTGTCTCCTTGCCTGACCCCTTTCTTGATAGGTAACTTTCTACTTTTCTTGTGGAGAACCAAGGTGGGTGTGGAATCTTTATAGATATTTGCCAAGATATTCACGTATGCCTCCTGTACTTGTTGATTACGCAATGCATTTACGACTGCTGGTATCTCTACTGAATCGAATGGCTCTTTCCTAATCTATGAAAGCCATATAGAAAGGTTGATTGTATTCCGCAAATTTCTTGATTACGTGATTGATGACGTGGATGTGATTCATCGTAGAATTTCCCTTGCTGAAGCCAGCCTGCTCTCTTGGTTGAAGTTTGGTAGGTGGCCAGGTGAAGGCCAGCGGTGGCAATCGTGGGCCATGTTGATTTGCCTCGACGAAAGGGGCAAAGTTCAGGACTCAATTGTTATGTTGGAAATTAACTTCGTGAATATTTTATGCAATACTCAAAGCAAGCTAATAGGCCTATAATTCCTCAATTCTTTAACCTCTCCCTTCTTATGGATTACTATGATGTTGGCATTCCTCCAGCTTTGCCATAGGTATTTCTAAATAGTGCACATTTTCATGTCCAAATGTGTCAGCACAACAAGAGTTCGAACGCCAATGTGAAGCTTTAGGGATATACGTATACGTGCGGTCGCCGAAGGCTACCAGCCGAGCTCTCAGGCAAATTTGAAGTCGTGAGGCATTGTGTATAAAGGGCCGCAAGCTTTTCAAGCATGATGCCTCCTGCATCTTTCATTATATCGACTGTTATTCCATCTTCTCCTGCCACTTTTCCTCAGGTCATGTCTTGCAAGACCCTTATAACTTCATCGCTATTTATAGAAGCAGCCTCTGTATCCTCTTCATCACTACTTAGAATAAAGGTAGCGTGGCTGCTCTTGGCACTGTAAAAGTCGGTATAGAATTCTTTCGATTATTTTACTAGAATTCTTTCGATTATTTTACTATATCATCGAAATTGCTGATGATATTACCCTCCTTATCTTGCTGTGCATACACTTTGCCTAGTCCTATGCCAAGTTTCGTTCTCACTGATTTCATGCTGCGTCCATATTGTATTGCTTCCTCGATCTTTCCCTCTTTTTAATTTCGAATATCCTTTATTTTCTTCTTGTTGATCAGTTTTGACAGTTCAGCGAGTTCTATCTGGTCCGTTGAGTTGGACATTCTCATGCTTAGTCGTTCCTTTATTAGGTCCTATGTTGCTTGGGAGAGCGTACCTACTGGTTGCATTGGTGACTGACCTCCCACTTCAATTGCTGCTTCTGAAATCAGCCAAGTTACGCTTTCATTCATTGTCTCTATGCTATCTTTATCTTTCCGTTTTAAAGCTGCATATTTGTTGGCGAGCACCAGCCTGAATTGATCTGCTTTTGCCCTTACTGCGTCTAGGTTGGCCTTTTTACCAGGACTAATTTTACTCTTTCTCTCGTCAAATTGGGAGAAGTCCTAGCCCTCACTAACCTATGGTCACTGCACTTTACCTTACCTAACATTTCTACATCCTGCACTGGGCTGGGATTGGCAGAGAGTATGAAATCTATTTCATTCCTTGTTTCTCCATCAGGGCTATTCCAGCTGATCTACTTCCTTTTGCGGCGCTTCCTGAAGAAGGTATTCATTATTCGGACTGTATTCCTTTCCTCGAATTCTACTAGCATTTCTCCTCCAGTGCTCCTAGAATCGATGCCGTAGTTGCCAATTGCTTGTTAACCAGCCTTATTTCCCCCCACTTTTGCATTGAAGTCGCCCATGACTACAGTATACTCGGACCTATATATATTGTATATATATTTAATCTCCAAACCGTCACTTGGAGCTACTCAGAATATTTTTTGCATTCCGACGAATATTGCCGCGCGACTGGCCGCTCGAGGCACATTGCGTGTATTCGGGGGTCTCTTTCACACTCGGAAAAACAGTTTTATGTAGCACGTATTGAGCAACAGAAAGCTGTATCAGGAGTTTCTCGTGTTGCTGTACAATTTTCTCATGGACATTTTTCATCTAATTTCAATATTTCATATTTTTTTTTGAATTAGGACTTATTATGTAATTAGGCGGAATGAAGAAAAAATGTATTTGAGTATATCCAAGCTATGGCAAACCACATTACCTTAGTTCTGTCGAGCTACGTGGCATTTGCATATTATTAAATCTTGCTGCATGATAACTGGGACAGCCTGTATATAACCATTATCATAAACAAAAAGCAAGAAGGAAGCTTTGCTAGACGGCGTTGTTTGATAATTTGGCGCGATTTTTTTTATTTATTACCCGTTTGCGTACAAGGCCACAGCAAACGAGTATTTGCAGTCACATGCTTGGGCGAACAAATGCTAAATTTCTGCCAACCGAATCCAGGAAGTGGTTTCTCCTGGTACGTTATTTAAGCTCTGCGAGCGGTTGTGTACTTCTGGATTTTGTTTTTATTGTCATTTTTCCTCTGTATTGTTGAAAATTTTCCGTCTCCTGTCCGGCTCATGTAGCGGTATTGAGATGTATGTTACGCTTAACTGACTTGACGTGACGTGGAACAAGGAACAGGTGCGACATATGATTGATTTCTCAGAATCAACTCGCCCGACTGGCCATCTCATCATAATGTCAGGTCGTAGAGCAAATATCTTATTATGGTATTTTATTCATGTCATATAAAAATGTTATCTTGATTTTTAATGCAAATTACATCCCTCGTTCAAGGGAACACATAATTGGTACTAGAGTGCTATATACAGCTTCGTTCTCACATGAAGTTCCCCCATGCGACATTTATTTAATATTGTCCCACCATCATATCCTGGCTGACGCACCTTTCCGATAAATATTGTATGAGTTTCATTCGGCGAACAGTGATGAGATTTTTTTTCATCTGTATAGTTCAACTAACCAATTAACGTAAGTCTACATTAACTCCGCCTATCGACCCTAAACATGTCCGCGTGCTGGTATAGCTTGCAGAACATGAATGAAAAAAGAAATATTTGTGGTAGCAACAGCCTTTGAGGGCGATCGTGAAGTGTAATCAAAAAGTTTATGAATTTGGAAGTTGCCTGTATCTGATGCGTTGTTTATCGTTCCAAAAGAAAATGTAATACAGTTATTACAGTTAGGAAATTATTCACACGTATTACAACGATTTTCACGCTGGTTTCTTTTTTTTTTTACGCTGCTATTTTTCATAAGCATTACACCGATGCAACAAAACAGTCAAAAAAGAAAAAAAAAAGAACAGCTCTTGTCAATGTAATTTCCACGTTATAAACGTTGGCTGTAGATAGCAGCTTTCTTCCCCCGTGGCATCCTCATATTACCCGCTTTAGCTTGCTTCGGCATGATGTAATGTAATTGCTAGCGCAATTTGGCGTTAGAACGTTCGTGCTTAATGGCCACTAGCACAGCTATTCATTTCCTTCATAAGTGTGTTTTGACTTACCACCCATTTAGTACGTGAATAATAACGGTAATGTTGAGCTAGTTGGTATAATGGTTTATTATTATGTATATACGCATACGCGTGAAGGACTCGATCTTGCACCAATATAGGAGAAAGTACTAAGCCCCGTTTTCAGAAATGCATATCAACTTGAATCCCATACTTGATCTACATGACGCCTGGCATGAACGTGCCCAAGACGCTGATTGCGTTTCCTGCGGTGCGTTCACCACAGGCGCCATTTAAATCAAGCCAAGCGTTAAGATGCATTTCTGAATCACGGGGTAAGTGTAAGCACCATACGGTTAGCGGCATGGACAGAAGTGTAGTCAGCTTTATCAATGTCATTGTTGTTTTTCTTGATACATTTGTTTCTTTTAAGTTTGTTTACTCATATATTTATCTTTAGCTTTATCGCATAGAGAAATGAAGCCACCGTAGTACCTTCTACCTAATCTCACCACAGCAACTAATGTATATCCCATAATCTCTCTACAGCAATGCATTTATATAAAGCTGTCTATGACTAGGGTTCTATTTTTCGTGTCCCTCAACAAATCTGCGTGTGCAAAAAGTTCACGAATTTGATGAAAAATCGCTTCATTCTATACAAAAGCGTATGCGTCTCATCACTTGGATATGCCTTTTCAGTAGATTTGTTATCAATAGGCCCCATTTTCAAAGTCAGTAGACTCTCGGATAGATAATAAGGGCTTCTGAAAGATTTGCGGCTGTGCGACCCGTGTCGGTCATGTATACGCTCGCACCGCCCTCCCTTTGTTTTTGTTCCGAGCACTTGGGTATCCAGTTTCCTTCCGCTCTTCCGGTGTGGCGGTCCCGTCGCGCGTGTATAGTTTCCTCCGGCTCCCCGAGGTGGCGGTAGTGTTCCACGCGAATGTATGCCGCCGATCAAGACCGCCGTTCAAAATTAGTGAGTGTGTGTGTCTTTCTTCAGGATGACCACCGTCGCCGCTCAAGATGAATAAAATTTGCTCATACCTTTGATCTAAATTTTGTGTCAACTCTATGTTGTGTGCTAAACTGCTTCGCTGGTAATCCACCTTCACAGGAGGGGAATGGCGCGTGATTTTGATTTTTTTTCGCCCACTTTCATTTTCTCTTAGTTGGTCATTTTACACCTCAAAAAAACTTTCATTATGCTTTTCAGGCGTTCACTGTCTGCTGGCGTCGTTGTCTGTTGTGATTAACGAAGATAAGGCCCTCGGTACATCTCCTTAAGTTTTAACATATTAGCTTTTCAGCTAGGCCCCACCGCGCTTACAGTTTCATCCAGGCTTAAAGTTCTTGCTGAAACGTCGCATGAGTCCGATAGATCGTTAGTCGGTCAACACCTCTCTATCGCTACATTCAGTATTGGAAGCAGACGTGCGTCCTTCTGTTTTATTGCACTAGTTGTGGCTTCAGCACACAGTATTGTTTCCCTACTGAATCCGTGGGCGTTCTTCGGTCTCTGCACGGCTTCGGTACAGGCACCATGGCCGTAAATGTTATTGCCGTTCCTAGTTTGTACGACGAAGCACAACGCAACGCAAGACACACACGAGCAAAGTGAAAGCCTCGCTCTTTCCTCTTTCACTGTTTTTTTTCCTGTTCCATTATAGTAAAGCTGTGGCAAAATGAAAAACCTACGCCCGGAACTGCAGAAGCTTTACATATACGATCGCGTCGTAAAGAATTGTGTTCTTGGCCACTTTTGTTACGCGAAGTTCGCGCACAGAATATCGCCGATGCACGTGCCGCGTTAGTACGACAGTTTTCCTCGGTTCTTACTAAGGCGAAAGCCTTACATGTTTCGTCAGTCAGTCGACCTTGAGCGAAAACGCGTCGGCGACACGAAATGTACAAAAAGGCTACGAACCCTCGACCTATGGTGCGAGTCCAACCACGACTATTTGTAGGAATGGAACCCATGACCTTTGGCGTTAATTAAGGCAAAGTAAATCAGGCAAAGTTAATTAAGATAGAATTAAGACACTCAAGCCTCCACCATTGATGGGAGTCGAACCCACGCCTTTTGGTCGGAGTCGAACTCAAGACCTTCGGTGGTAATTAGGGCGAATTTATTTAGGTACAGTAAATTAAGATATAGTTATTTAGGGCACTCGAAACAAACAATCCTTGGTGTTAATGAAGGCGCAGTTCATTAAGGCACAGTTAATTGAGGCACCCCAACCCACGACCTTCGGTGGGAGTGACTAAGCGAAGTACACTAAGGATGTCTAAGCGAAGTACACGAAGGCGAATTAAGGAGGATGACTAAGCGATTTACGAGGATGAGAATTAGAGGATGAGTAAGCGAATTAAAATCTGGTGGAAGGCCTTGTTGTCTTGGGCTTGCTCGATGCACTTGGGTGCCCATGAACGTAGGGCTCCGGCTGCTGGACGGGGTCTCGTGCATGGAGTACGTCGTTGTACCTCGCACCTCCACCAATTTACCACGCACACGAATGACAAGAGGTCAGCCTTAGGCTTTACTGGACGCTCAGATCTGGCGATGGCGCGTAGATCAGTTCCTCTACTACCTCGTCATCTATACGCTGCTTTAGAAAACAACACCAGGTGGCAGTACCTTCGGTGACGTTGCTCATAAAGGTGTCGACGTGCTGTTGCGCCCTTACTTACTATCTAGCATTTCTTTTTTTTTCTTCTCACTCAATCTGTTTTCACTCTGTTCACTCTCCCGCAGAAACTAGCTGCAGCATGAACATTGAGAAAACTGCAGCTGACAGAAGGGCACTACCAGTGGGCCCACTTCGAAGAAAATTCCGCGGAACACAACAGAACCTGACATAAAAGCAAGGCCCGTGGGACGTAAAAGAGCGCTAACACTTGAAAAATCAACTCTCCTTAATGAGCAACAGTTTGCCAACATTACAAACAAAAAGAAAGTTTCTACACGTGCGAAGCAATTGCGGATTGGGCCAAGCAGTAAAGAGAGGCGTTTGAGGGATAATACTTCTGACACATCGTTCGCATTAATTCTTCAGGTCAGTTCCCGTGCCGTTCCCCTTTTGCAGCCGTCGCACGACCACCCTAATTTTTAGACACTTTTTAGATCCCTCACTTTTTCTTTTCTCTTCGACTACAAACGTAATTCGCGGACGCGACGACTAGGTCCAAGGAGAGTCACAGCCTCCAGCTAAACAGTAACCGCCATTGCCGCTTCATATTTACGTCAAATCAAAGCTTCGCCGGAGGACATGAAGTGTAAAAAAAATCGAGGAAGAAAAAACGGCGCTTACAATACTTTCCATCCTGTCAGTACTTCTCTTCGTCTCGGTCTGGCCGTTCGAGAGGAAGCGAGCGAGCTAATTCACAAACAATTCAGCGAGGAAAACAGTGTCTTTTGTGAACGCCCGAGCACGCAAGTTCCTAACGCGACCTGTAGCGTTTGCTTGGCTTGGTGCCCAAGAAGACTGGGCAAACCAGCGGTGCTTTGAAGAACTGGCAGCGAGCGAAGCGTAAAACCAATCTTGCCTTCAACTGCGCAGTGTCTAGGTTCTTTCGTTTATTGCTTCAAACCGTCTTTTTATTCCGCTGAAATAGGTATACAGACTTTTTATCGTTTTGTTTTTGTTACAGCGAGGATAGCTCGGGGACCATGCTATTACCCGTTCGGGGTGTCGGTATAGCAGGCCCTTTTTTGTTGTTGTTTTATGTGCTGCCCTGAACCCTCCAACTAGAGCCTTAAGTGGAACTCTAACCAATCCGGGTGCTTTCTGCAATGTCTCATAATGGGTTTAGTGTATGCTTTTGGCAAAATACACTAGTGCTTACCTCAGGTGCTGACACCTGCTGCTGCTTTTAAATTTGAAAGCCTTCCGAGGAGAAAAGCAATGAAAAAACATTTTCTTGCAATCCACATGAAGAGGCGATAAAAACGATAGACTCGCTCTTTAAGTATACGTGAGTTCCTCATATCCTTCCCTACAGACACTGCACGCTACTTTAGGAAATTTAAAGGACACTAAAGAGGACATTTTTTTGAGCGGTGGTAATAAAGCACGCTTCTGCCCCCCCCCCTCCCCCCTCCCCCCTCCCCCCTATACCAAAAAAATACACTTTCTGCGCAAAGAGTGGTACTGTAAGCCCGAAAGTAGGCAAAACGAGAAATCTGTGGTGACGTCACCATGAAATCCCTGTAGCATCTTGCCATGACGTTATAAAGAGGGGGGGGGGGGGGGGGAGAGAAACAAAAAAACACGTTTTGTATATGAACTAACAAAATAAAAGGGTGGGGGGGGGGGTGCGGGAAAAGGTTACAAATTTGTTCACAGTAGTGTGTTTCCTTACGAAACCCATCGCTCGTTCTGTGTCTCTCTCTCTCTCTCACATCTATGCCTTCGTTCATTGGCGCTGCAACAAAATTATGTTACCGCACCAACTAGCCCTACTTTCTATCCTATTTCCATAGTTTAGGATTTATAAAAACAACATTTACTCAAACGTGAAGTCGTAGCCACGTTCTTTCATTTTCGTGTTAATATACCAACTTGACAGGTTGGCAACTGCAAAGAATCCGCCAGCAAGAATTCTGAAAGCTTACAAAGTTGACTCAGCCAGCATTCATTGAAGTGTTCCACATAAAAGCTCCCATTGAACGTTTTCTAAAAGCGCACAACTTGCTGTGCTTGCTAGCGCTGTAAAGCGTGCTCACTTTCTTTGGCGGTGCGGTTGTGTGGCAAAACTAAATAAATTTGAACAGGGAAAGAAGCGGCCTCGGATGGAGGACGCGATGCCGACGTGAAATAGGACGCTGAGAGCGATATCCGAAGAGAGAAGAACACATGGGTCCAGCCAAGCGCGATACACTACAAATATATAATATAGCTCGTCGTGGCAACACATTACCCCGAGTAACCATGCCTACGCTAGCCCGAAACGCAAACCACTGTTGACTTCGCGATTAAAACTATCTGATCGTCTTGCTTGCAAGGTGACCTTTATGATTTGAGTGCCGCAGTTGCAGCTCGTAATTCTCAAAACACGCTGGAATTTTTTTGAATATAATCATCAACCATATATTATTAGAGAAAATAACATACACCGTGTGGTTGAAAGCGAACGTGCTGGGAAAAACGAAATTTCTAGGATGTGGCTACTTGAATTTCAAAGATGCGAATGGCTCGAATATTTCGCTAAGCAACTAAACATAATTTGACGAAGGAATTGTTTACAACATACTTTATTTTTCGACTTGTCCTTGCCAAAGTGATCACAGAAACATGGTACAGCTTTGGCTAGTACGGCTCGAAGAGGAAGCACTTTGAGGAGTTAGCCCACCAAGAGGGAACCAGTTGCTTAGCTGCATATATACTCAGTCAATTATGTGTTATAAGATAGCATAGACTGCGTATACAGAGTATGCAACAGAGGTAATCATTCATTCTGGCTTGGAATCACTTCATCCGTATTCCTTTTTTTAAGAGAAAGACCGGAAAAAGCGGAATCATACGCGAGGAATGGTCTATCTTATTCCAAAAGCTTGTCTGGTCTATCAGGAGACAGTACAGCATTCGCCCTTACCGATGTCTGCTTAAGGCACAAAGTCTTTACTTCGTTGCCTAATCAAACAATACGGCACTCGCAGTGTTGTTGAGTAACAAGTCGCAGTTTCTGCAACAATACAATGCGTGCGATGAGAAAGCATTGGGCGGTAATGAATACATGCCATTCCGCTGTACGGATTAGTCTGCATGAAAAGCGTAAGCACCCTTGTGCCCAGAAGATTCGAAGTTTAAACAATGCGTTGTTCCACGGAACTTTATCCGTTTATTAGACCAGCAAGTCGTTCCATTCGTAAAACACTCTGGCAGAGTAAATATCCGCCGTTGGGTAATCCCAGATCCTCCAATAGCAGTTGTTGACTTCAGCTCCGTTTAAACAAAATTCCAAGATTGTCTCAGTGCGCTAAATATGTTTTGTGTTTGTAAGCTTCCGTAGCGTCCTCGTGAACAACTGGGCGTGGTGGTACGCGAAGAACCGATAAGGAAATCCGTGACCGCCGTAGACAACTGTTGAGCAACTTCGCGAGAGTGACTGTTTACCCAAGAAAACATGGTGCGGAGGTTATGCCAAAGGCACAATGCTTATACTTCCACAACACTCGCAGTTGCGCAACCATCTCGCAAGCAGATTCTTGAAGCGCTGGCGTTGCCTTACGTATTCATCTAGCTATGAAAGGAATTCGGGCGCACCAAAGTTGACGGAAGACCGGGGCAACAAATTTGTTCTTAAATAAGAAAAAAAAATGTATGAAGATGAACTTTTCGAAACAAAATTGTCGCAGTTTCACCCGAAAGGCGAAGCATGAATTGCGATAGCAACTTAGTAGAGAGCTACACGGAGTAAGGATAGTAGTTTTATCCGCTGTACAAACTTGGACATGCAGCAGCACCGGCAACACACAGCACTGTTGTCGACGCCGTCGGCGTTTTGCCCGCGTTCGCACAAAATGCGTGCGGCGTTGGTGACTGTTGCCGGAGCCTCTGATATAAATAGGCACTTGGTGCCGCAGCTAAACGTCGCCTCCCTTCCCTGCCCCCCCCCCCCTCCCCACGGCCTTTCGTGCGTCAGAAGAAGGCGCGTTTGCTCTACATATATGGTGATTGTAAAGGAGGAAAGAGACGCCTACTTCTGCAGCCCTTAAGGGAGCACGGCACAGAACGCGCGTTTGTTCTCCGCCGTGCGTTCACTCCCCGTGAAAGCGCGCGTCCCTCGCGCCCTTTCACTCGCACATACAGCGTTCGGCGGCGCGCGGCGACGATTTCATCTCCATTGACGTCATACGGAACCTCACGGCGACGGCGACGGCGACGGCAACGGCGACGGCGACGCCGACGGCAGAAATCTGCTTTGGAGTGTCTATATAATTGCTATCGCAATAAAATGGTAGTCACCATCAATAATACTAACTCAGAGTTCTTGGCTCACCGGCGACGTAGTCCATGGTGTGCCAAGGGCAATGCTTTCTCCTATTTTGCCACTGGAAAAATAATAAATACCACAAAAGCAAAGTACGTCACGAGGTACGTTAGCGTGAGACCCAGCACCTTTTATTGTGGTTTATTAAATGATGAGACTGTGGGAAAAAAGGATATGAAAGGGCTGGCTATCCCAAACATCACGAATACACTCGAGTGACTAAGGAATGTAGGAAATCAACTAAGCCAACGAAAAAAAAATAGGAAGGAATGACAGAAAAAATTGCGGAAAGTAGGTTATTGCCTAACTCTGGCGTAGCTTGCTATCATCATCATCATCAGCCTATATTTGTGTCCGCTGCAGGACGAAGGCCTCTCTCTGCGATCTACAATTGCCCCTGTCTTGCGCTAGCTGATTCCAACTTGCGCCTGCAAATTTCCTAACTTCATAACGTTTACTGTGGACATGTCAAGCTTGAGGCTTATCATCATCACTGTCATGTACGCCTCCTTCGTGCCGCGGACGCTGTTTTCACGAGCGCGACAACGGAGGATTGCAAGCAAACACACACCCAACTTCTCTAGAACAATTTTAATGCGATGCCACATAGTGCAAATCTCGTCCGCTAGAATGTTGCTCTTTCTTGCCTCCGAAATACAGGTACAGAAGACGCCAACTCTCTCCGTGTCTGCGTGGCGGAGCGCGAATTTTCCCACTAATTGCCTGGCATTGCCATTGCGAAATAGCGCAGTTGGTTAGCGAGCTCGACTCCGAAATGGACATTTCTTCACGGCCATGAACTCGTATTCCAGTGAGGGACGTTGTGGAGAAGCTTTGTTCTCCTTATCGATGCAGTAATGTGAAGCAAGCTGACCTGACGACGAAAAAATAAACGTTGTGCGCTGTCGATGACATCAAAGGTTGTTGTCGTAGTAAAGAGAACCTTCCATACAGCGGAGAATAAAGGACGGAAAGAAGCAAGAATAAATGAACTTTATTTAAAGTGCCGGCACTTTTATTGCAAGTTCACGTAAATGAGCACTAAGTCCAAATACTCATCATGTTCACAATAAATCGTATTTCTAAGAGTCTGCATTAGGTGACTGTCTATTGGAAAATTATGAGGAGCTGTGACGGCGTGTCTTTGGGCACGACTAGGGACCGATAAACTTGTCTAGATAAAGGGCTCATTGTATTATTATCCAACAAAGCGCCCTCGTTATATTTGCACGATTCAGCAATAATGGCATTCCGGATCGTCTAACCGATGGAAAATGTGAGTTGAACTCGTTTGTTTAAGATTCTCAGCCGCGTCTGTAAGCTATGAAACTTGCGGTGGTTTCGCAAGGCAGTGGGCGTCGGCGTATTTCTGGGTTGTCGCAAAAAACGAAGTAATAAATTCGTTACGCAATACATTCGGTAGAGCAACCCTTTCATCTTTGCTTTCGGGTCGGTCAATAATGGCCGGTGTATTTATTGCTGCGGCGTCCGCTCCAATTACGTGGCTAGTGCAGCGGCTGCCAGCTATTACAGCCGGTAGATCCGAAGCCAGAGTTTGAGCACACAGAAACGCAACTTACGCCAATAGACCCGCACCCTCCCGCCCTCCCTCGATGGTATTTCGAACGTCTGTTGGTACAGCACTGGTCTGCTGTTGGTCGTTGCACGGTCGCCGCAATTTCCTGACGTTCAGTCGATATCGTCGTCAGTGCCATAAAATCACACTTCGGTGGGTCTGATGAAGCGTCTCTCCGAGCGTATTGCATCACACTCATCTGAACGCCGTGCTTGCCACTGGGCAGTATTAGACTACACAGTGCACAGAAAATACAACCTTGCGCGGTGCGGTGAGGCCTCGTTGTCCCGTGTGAGGCAGCCATATCCTCTTGCCATCCGCAGAGTATGTTGATAGGTTATTCGCCTTTTACGGCATCTACGCCAATTTCTTTTTGTAGCAAATCATGCTCCCCAAGTTTCAAAGAAACATAACAAAAATATCCGAAAAGAAGCTTTAGAGCACTAAACAGGTGGCGGAATAATTAGAGAGAAAAGGTGTATACAGACACAAAGAGGTTAACTTGAAGTAGTCCTGATTGGCTACCCCGGGCAGGGGGATGAGATAGGCGGATATAGAGAAAGAGAGATGAACACATTGAAGTAAACCGCGTCCACAATCAAGCGGCAGCAGTCAGCGTTCTCAGCGGCCTAAGGTTACGATACAGCAAGACAACGGTATGGATCAGACATAAACTTCGAGCAGTTGATATACTAGCTCAGCTTAAATGAAAGAAGGGAAGTTAGGATGGCCATATAATGCGTACGACAGTTATTTGCTGTTCTACTACAGTAAATAAAGTAATAAAGTACTCTGTGTTGGACACAGCATGAGATAATCGTTTATGATAACTAGTCCTGCTGTCTTCTTCTTTTTGGGGTCCTACATGCCAAAACCAGTTCTGATTATGAGGCACGCCGTATAGTGGAGGGCTGCGGATTAGTTTTGACCACCTGGGATTCTTTAACGTGCACTACAACGCAAGCACACATAAAGTGACGCGCGTATTCTCTGTAGAGGCATGTTTTTGGGCCTGCCATCCGTTTATTACACGGAGAATTCTGGCACCAATGTATAAGGACTACGAAGTGTGTGTAACATTCGTGTGGTGGCATGGACAGACATCAGTGAGCTATCCGTCGAGATGTTATCTTTATTAGAGTCATTGCTTTTAATATCTGTCCCTTTATTTTTTGCCGAATAACATAAAGAAACTGAATTAATAGCCGAGGTATTCCATTACCTGAATCCCCCCACAGCAGTCCCTGCACAACGGAACAAGACAGAAGAGTAATGAACAGTATTGGAGCAGCACAGGAAAGTAAATACAGCTATACAGCTAAGGGTAGGGAGGGGGGGGGGGGATTTAGAGGAGTTGGTCAGATTAAAAACCTTGCGGGTAAACGGTGAGCTCAATTGAGACAAGACAGGGGCGAGTCCTCGTCAGCCCATTGGATGTCCACGGTATCAAGCCGCAGGGTGCTCCCACCGGTCTCCGATTTACACCTGTCTGGCGTCAGCAGAGTCCATCCTATGACTGCAAATTTACTAATCCACAACACACAACCATACCTTCCACCTTCTACGACTACGCTGTGGGGATTCCTTTATTACGCTAACGGTAAGCTAAAACTGTCTATTGTCGAGTAAGGCACAGTCCGGCAAGACGGAGAGACTCCGGGTGGCTGGCCGGTACGGCGCTTGCTTTTCCGCCTTGCGTGTTCTGTTATCGGCCGCGAGGTAGCGGTGATTGATTGTCTGCTGATTAAGGCTGTTCTTTTGTCGCCCCCTTTGTCAGTACACTTGTTTGCCTCGCTCTTCCGTTGATTGCCGCTTCGCCTTCTCCTTTCGGCTGTCGGCCGCGAGACTGCAGTGATTGTTTGAGTGCTTCGTTACGTCGTAAATTAAAGTGGGTTCCGTTCCTTGCACCGATGGTTCTGTGTCGTGCTGGTCGCGGCTCGCGGACCCCCTGAGTGAAGCCGAGGGGGCTTCAGTGCGAAGAAACAATCATCCACGTTGTCGATGATCCATAATTGTCGCGTCGGCTGCAAAAAAAGAAAAAGAAAAAAAAAATCATGTTGCGGCACTAACACAGCCGGGGCCAACGAAATAAACAAGGGTGGCATTGACTGTGTGGCATGGCTGAAAACAATAACCCAGGCTATTTTCCAAGCGATCCACGCAAAACTTGCTGGTTTCTAGCCTCGCTCGGGGTGACTCTGAGAGCTTCTAGTAGCCTGCTCCTAAGATGACCAAGAACGGAATTCTACTTTCCCGGTGCGGCTCACCCAAGTTTAACATATAAAGTCGCTACCAGCTCTAACAACGTTTCTTCCACGTTCCACTTGTTTAAGTTATCGCAGGATTCCGTAAAGAAGCGGTATTTTTTTTCTAGGAACCGGAAGATTATTACACGCTATGGAATCCTAATTTTTCAAATGGCACTGTTTATTGAAACACGTGCGCCGGTATTGTTTTGTACAGAGTCCCGGCCGTACGCCACGACTGCTTCGGTTGTCAGCTACAGGCACGCCTGCACGTGACACGTTCATTTTGGCTATGTAGAAGTCGCCCGATAAACAAACTGCCAGTTTATGCGCTCCACGCTCGAGTAACTCCCTCTATTGTTTGTGTGTTTGCATTCCTTGCTTAGCACAAATGGTAGGAAAATGGTGCAGCGCTATCAATACTAAGATGTGATCGTCAAGCAATCTCCTCATCTATCCATCCTCATAAAATTTCACGGTAAAAAAAAAGCTTTCGGAAGCTATGCGCGCGGAAGGCAATTTTCGTTGTTTTGCGTGTAAGGCATTGTGCACCATTTTTTTTGCAGTGTTTCTTTATTGCGATAGCAATTATATGGACATTCCAGGCGCATTTTTGCCGTCGGCCTTGGCGTCGCCGTCGCCGTGATGTTCTCTATAAAGTCCATAACACGATCGCCGCGCGCCGTATGCTTATCTCTGAGTAAAAGCATGCGAAGGGGGCCGACGATTGCGCGCGCAAGGGAGGAAACGGCGCGAGGGAAGCGCGCCGTCTTCCATCGCCCGCTAGGTTCCAGAGGGAGGTGAGGAAGGGGGGGGGGCGGTGTTGTCCTCCCGCAGCAACTGCGTATTCCGTGGCCGCCCGCACCATATTTTGAAAGCGATCTGCGTTGACGGCAGAGTCTACGGCGCTTCGACGGCTCATACATTTGTGTGTGCTGCGTTCTCGCCGCTGAGTTTGCGTTGAAGCGACAGACAGCACGAAAGTCAGCCACTTCGCTCACTGCTGCAGCCGCGCTTCCTCACGCCAGCGTTTTGACGAGGAATGTCCGCACTCATCGAGTGTGATGTATTGATGTGTGCGCTGACACCATACTTGTTAATTTAGTTAGTAAGCGAATGTTTGGAAGTAGATACGGCCGATAAGACTGTTATGCTTACTTTGTGTGGTTATCCATTAATTTGCTAGCGCAATCGATGCTTCGCCTTTCGGGCGAAACTGCGACCTTTTTTTAACAGCGAAGTTGTTCAAGCCAGCCGTAATTTGTGCGTGTGCCATGAAATTATCATCAGCATTGGCTCGAGCGTCGTCGTCTTCCGCAGTTTAAACCAGCAGTAAGTCGTGCTTGTGGCACAAAACTGCCGCGCAGTAGCCATGGCAACCTGGCGACGCCACACACACACAGCTCCGCCGCGCTCACGCCAGCTGCGTGCTACTGCGCATGCGCCGGGTCGTCATCCTGGCGCGTCTGCGCTCGCCGCCCGGAAGAAATAAATAAATAAAACCAAATGCAAGTTCTTGGCAAGGCAGGCTTCGAACCCTCGCACCCACGGTCCGAAGGCGAGCGTCACAACCACTGCGCTATACACCCACGCTTGCAGAACGTGCATTTATGGGAACCATATGATTGCATTGTACTGATGAATGCAACTACAACTTCCTTTGGGAGAGAGAAAGAGAAAATGAGAGCGAGATAGAGAGCAGAGGGAGAGGAGTGAAAGAATAAGAAAGGAGAAAGAGAGAGAGAAATCGCGAAAGAGAGAGAGAGGGAAGGAAAGAGAGAAAGAAAGAAAGAAAGAGAGAGAGATAACCTAGCTACAACTAAGAGAGGCAATCAATCGGCCAGCTTCGCTGTCTTGAGCTTTGTGCGGCTTATAGTGCCAGCTTTCGCCTTTTTTTTTTCCTTTTCTTTTTTGAACATCATGGTGGGAGGAGCCTTTCGAATCGGAATATTTGCGCCCGTCACAGCAGAGACAATTCCTCGCTGGTCCATTGCGATAAATTGGCATCGTTTCCTTTTTTTTTCCTAATTACGCAGAACTACGCAAAAATGCGATGAGGAGAAACCGTTGCAGCAAGACAATAGAGCTCCAGATTCGCCCGAAAGGCACCTGGAGCGATTTCCCCGTCGGCGCGCCTAGCGTACCACTCCAGGTGAATGCGATGATAAACGAAATTAAACGCACATGGCATACGATATTTGACAAACACATAAGCCGAACTTGAAGCTGGAGAAAGCTTATCAGGACAAATTAAGGAACTGATCGCTAAGAAGTTTTAGGCGACGCGCTGACCCCAGCATGTGAGAACGTAATGTTTTCAGCATTGTCGCTATGGGCTTCGGACTCCCACGGTGTCAGCCCGACCGCCTATAACGCTGCATACCATCGACCACCCACTTCTGCAATGTTCATTGCTGCTTGCTTGAGGGACATGAGATACCCTATCGCAGAAGACGCCCACCCGTAAAAGAGTGGTTCGCGCATTTTCAGGTCCATTAGGCGGATAAGTGTTCTTTTATAGCGTTCTTTCTATGAAATACCCGTATCGATAACATGTGATGTGATGTGATGTGATAACATGTGATGTCATGCTGTCTACCTTGCAAGGGGAGCCCGAATCCCCCGTCAAGTGAACAAGGATTCACTTTTTGCTCGGTCCTCCTTCATTTCCTAATGGGAAAAATTGAATTAAAAAAAAGAATTGTATTGAAGATGAAAATGAGGTATCATAAGCAGGAAGCGCTTGTTTTCACCCTATTTCACTTGAAAAATATAACGCTGCTATAGAGCACGAGTGCCCTGTTTCGGTTCTGTTCGCGTCTGCTTTTTCAGAGATACACAAGGAGGGTGGTGGACCGGAATCTTCGCATAAAACATCCGCTCTGCATGGGAATCGGTGAAGGTGATCCGCTGCTGCATTTTATCAGGATTGTAACCGGACTCTGCCAGATGCGTCATTATCTAAATTAGAGACCACGATGCAATCTGCCGCCTCTCGGGCGTCTCTCGTATGTATAGTTCCGTCATATTACAAGTAAGGCACAAGATTGCTCTTCTATCGTGCAAACGATCGCTATGGTCGTTTAGACGGTCACTTCAATAGTTTCGTTTTCTTTAAGACAAAATTTGAGGGCTGCTATATAGTAAGTGCTGCTGAAAGGTGAAATTACATGTTAAAATGAAAGCGATCATTATAGGAAGGATCAATATCAATAATTAAAAAACACGCACACCAAAAAAAAGGAAAAGATTCAAATTGAACATGGGATTTGGCTGGACTCCATAAGAAATTACTAGACTGCAGAGCAAACATTCCTATGGGTGAATCCCAGAGCAGATGCTCCAACCAAGGCGTCCAAGAGCACCGCTAAACGTTGCCATCGGCCTCCATGCTGGGCTTTCGGGCGAAATTTCCACATCATTTTACTTAATCTTCTGGATAATATAGCGACAATACTTAATGTTACACTTCGTCAAACTTGTGTTGAGAAGTGCTGCTTAATACCAGCCGTACGTAGGAAACATCTTAACGATACAACAATAGCAGCACATCGTGCTGAGTCGTGGTTGTATTGCAAATGCGTCATTACGGTACTCTCTCGCCAAGCATATAGTCGTGTGTAATAAGGAACATGCTCTATTGTCAATACCTAACACACCGGTGCGCAGGGCTGCATATGTAATGAGCCTCGGTCACGTTCTCAAACCTAAGCCGATGTCACGTTGCTCCCTATAATAGCCAGTCACGCATCAATGTTCTTACAGCATCTCCATTCTTTGCGAGGAGCTGTATAAACTTGCTCGGGCACACAGAACGGAAGTGGAACTTTAGCTCTTATTTCACGCGCACGCACCCTCTTACGCATGAGTCTTGCAAATATCTTTCTTTCTATATTTCCGGAGCCAACACTTGCAGCAGTGACCTTTAAACACGTGTATTGGAAACTGCGAACTGTTGGGAGCCTTCATATATGCACTGTGGTACTGGATCACTTGCCTGCGGGAGTGTTCATGTCTTCCTGAGCAGCAGTGTGTGGCGAATGAATCGCGTCGCCAAATGGCTCAACGCTCAACGTTTCGAAGAGAAATGAAAGTATCGAATTTATTTCCAATGTATTCGTGAAAGGTTGCGCGTCTGTGTTAACTGCTAACGTGACGAAAAAATACCTAAAAAAACTCGAGCATAACGAATGTAGAGGCGTTTCTCAATATTTACTGTACAAGTTTCATCGCACATGCTGTTGTCATTGTTGTAATCGTTGTTGTTGTTGGCGGTGTTGATGATGCTGACGACTACGTTGATGAAAATGGTGAAAGCATCTCTGTAGAAGAGTCTTTAAAACGCTATATATTCCCGGCCACTTTGTACACGGAGCTGCTGGTATGGTGGACGTCTCTCCTTTTTTTTAATTGAGATAGAATAATGGGCGTTCGAGCCATCCCTTTATAAATACATATTTATCATCATCACTGTGTTAAAAGTAAACAGAGGAGTTTGCTGGCGACGGCTACGCCTTTTCGCTTGGTTGATAATATAGGACGAAAAAAATAATATAAGTGCTTTCGTTCGGCAAGGCTTTAGAAAAAAGGAGAGAATACCGTCGCGCACACTAAGAGTGAAGGTCTCTTTCGACAAGTTCTCATTTGCAACGAAGTCTGAAGATGTATGGTGTTCACGTGTTCGAGATGCATGAATGATACGATTACTCGCGATGCCGTAGAGTATACATAATCCTCACAACTGCTGGCGTCTTCAAAGAGGCGTAGAATGCTTTGACAGCTTTCTGATGCACTTTTTGAAGGCCATAAGCCGAACCCCTTGGCACGGTGGCGTCCGGTATGTGGTCGTGCTTAAACTAGGATGTGAGCGCAACTAAGAAAAAGATACTTTCTGCATCCACAACACTCATCCAGAAATACAGTCGTTAGCCCCCGTCAAACTGTTGCTAAAAAAAAAAAAAAAAAAAGCTAGCGCGTCAACGCGTTAGAAAAGTTAGTCACGGGAATCTTTAAGGACAGCTTAAAGCCACTCAGATGTGACTGTCTTGAGAGTCCCTTACTGTCCATAAATGTGCCCTAAGTGCAGAAGCGCACGCCCGATTTAACCTTGTCAGCGCACGGATGATGCCGGTTTCCTGTAGAACGTGGCACAAGATTCTAACTTTTTTTTTTCCTTGAAGACACTTCCGATCCCTCGTACGATACATGGAACGGAGCTAAGAGCCCTGAAGTCTTTAACTTAAAAGCCAGAGGCCGCCTACAA